>NW_027509141.1:13005000-13017500 GCF_051911475.1 Siphateles boraxobius | reverse complement strand
AGACACATCTTTCTCATTCTTAATAAAAATTGTGACATCATCAGCATAAGCAACCAACTTAATAGGCCTTTCAACTGAAATCCCTTGTAGTGTTTTCCTTAACTTGCAAAGTAGGGGTTCAATGGCCAATGAATACAACATCCCTGATAGCGGGCATCCTTGTCTAATTCCTCTCGACACTGGAACAGGACGACTCAGCCCTCCTCCCACTTTCAACATTACAGACGCATCATTGTACAACATTTTGATCCATGAAGTGAAACTCCGACCAACCCCAAAAGCTTCAAGCGTTTTAAATAAATAAAGATGGCTAACTCTGTCGAATGCTTTTTCTTGGTCGATTGCGAGAATGCCAACATTTTCACCGTTCAAATGTGCAGTGTCTATTATGTCTCGAACCAGAAACAGATTGTCCATTATTGTTCTATTAGGGATACAATATGTTTGATATTCATTAACCATGTATTCTAAAAAAGGTTTCAATCTATTTGAAAGACACTTTGCCAAAATTTTATAATCTGTACATAAAACAGCCACAGGTCTCCAATTTTTCAGCAAACCAAGATCACCTTTTTTAGTTAATAGGGATAAAACCGCTCTTTTGCAACTAGTAGGCAACTCATGTTGTTGATAACAATAATTAAACACTTCATAAAAATCGTCTTTCAGTAGGTTCCAGAAGTGTTTATAAAACTCAGCCGGAAGTCCATCTAGACCAGGTGTTTTTCCAGTCGAGAGTTTTTTAACAGCTTCAGACAGTTCTTTTAACTGAAGGCCAGAGTCCAGTTGTTTACTTTGTTCATCAGAAAGCTTCAATAAGTCTTTATGCAACTCTTCAATGCATCCGATGTCACATTGTCCTTCTCCGAATAAGTCCGTATAAAAACCCAACGCAATTTTTCTCATTTCATTTGGATCTGAAATCACATTTCCATGCACATCTTTCAAATGCAGCATCATTTTTTTCCCTCTTTCTTTCTTCTCTAGATTAAAAAAGAAGGAACTTGGTGCATCCATTTCTTTCAAGAATGCAAAGCGACCTCTAATTAAAGCCCCTTTAGCTTTCTCATGGAATAATGTGGCTAAAGCTTTTTTTTTTTCTTCCAGCTTTTCAACGGTCACAACATCTCCAACAATTAACTCGCTTTCAATCTGTTTTATCTCTTTTTCTAGTTCAAAAACAATTTTTTTGATTATAGCATTTGTGTTATATATATAATTTTGACAAAACATTCTAATTTGTGCTTTTCCTATATCCCACCACTGAACAATATCATCATAATTACTTTTTTGTTTTTTCCACTCCATCCAAAAAACATTAAACTTTTCACAAAAAAGTACATCTTGTAACAATTTCACATTAAAATGCCAATAATAGCTATGACTTTGTGACTTCCTTATATTTATTTCAATTATACATAAATGATGATCTGAGAACCCATTTGGACAAATTGTTGATTTTAAAATTCTATTACTTTTACTCTTATTAACATAAAATCGGTCTAATCTGGCAGAACTAATAAGATCATGAGAAACCTTTACCCACGTATACTGCTTAACTGTAGGGTGTTGCTGTCTCCATACATCAACTAAATTACAATTACTAATAACATCATATAAAAATTTTGCAGAAGAGGGATGAGGTTCTTCTCCATTTCTATCTAAAGTAAAATTTTCTGTACAGTTCCAATCACCCCCTAAGACCAACCATACATTTTCATCACAATTTTGCTTTAAAAACTCATTTAACTTTTTAAATATTTGTATCCTCTCTGCTCCAGTATTTGGTGCATAGACATTAATAAATACAAAGACAAAACCGTTTATACTTGCTTGAACAGCCAAAATTCTTCCTCTTTCTATTTCATTAACCAACACATTGGTTATATTAATCGTCTTTGAAAATAAAATAGCAACTCCTCCACTAACATTTGTACCGTGACTCATATACAAATCACTTCTCCACTCCATTTCCCATTCCACTTCATTTTTCACATCACTATGCGTCTCTTGTACAAATGTAACATCAATATTCTTATTTTGTATGTATTCATTTAAACATGCTCTTTTCCTGCTATCTCTACCCCCATTGATATTAATGGATCCTATTCTAAGGCTCTCCATGAAAAAAGAGGACAGAAAAAGGAAAAAAAGAGATAAGACAAAAAATGACAGATAGTTCACCACTTGTGCTTCCTTCATAAGTAAACTATAAAGAGTTTTCAAGAACTTTTTCTTTTCTCAGATTCGTTACCATTTTTTTCAATCTGAATCTTTTTTTTCTACTTAACTCTTCATAACCGACAGTCTTTTGTATCTTGATCACTGAAGCCAAAAACTTCTTCACCTCAGGAAAAAATTCCTTTACTTCTGCTTTTTTCCCAAAGGTTTCATCTAGGAAATCATTAATCTCTTTTACCGTATATAACTGATCCTCATCATAATTGGAGGGAATATCTGACATTTCAGAGAGACAATCATCATCAGCCATCTCTTCAGTCACATCAGTGCTTTCAGAGAGCTGAGACAGAGGTATATTATCGAAACGATTCTCAACAGTGTCTACATCTATATCATACGAACTTCCAAGATGATTTTTTTTGGCATCACTTGTCCCTGCCTCTTCAAAATTCCTCTTTTTTTTCCCTCCATCACAATTTTTATTTTTCCCCTTTTTTTTCCCTGATTCCTTTTCACCCACTTCTTTTTGGCCTATATCTTCAGTTGATTCATTTTGTTCATGAGTACCTGATTCACTCTGTTCTTTGTCGATTTCATTATCTGTGTCTGTTTTTTTACTTTTATCTGCAATTTCTGCTTCACCATCGACCGCCTGTTCAATTACATCTGTTCTGTTGATATCGTCTTCAGCTTGTGTTTTATGCGGGCATTCCATTTTTTTATGCCCGACATTACCACACTTGAAGCATTTCAAATGATTGGTATTTGCATAGATCATATATGATTTGTCTTCATGTTTGACCCGAAACGAGATTTCAAGCGCCGGCGATTCTAAAACCATAAACAGCTGCCGCCTAAAAGACAGCACGTGCTTTAAGGCTTCCTTTTTACACCCGAGTGGAATTAGTGTAATTCCACTTACTATTTTCCCGAACCTCTGCAGTTCGTTTTCAATGCATGAATTCGGTATATAAGGTGGACAATTAGAAATGTTTACTCTTGTCGACTGCGATACTAAGGGTGAAACAATAACAAACGCTCCACTTACCCAAACGCCGCTCACGATGAGTTTACTCACAAAACTTTGATCCTTTAAAAACACAACCACAGCCTTGTTCATCCTGGAAGCGGATACAATGTTTTCGAATCCTGTTTGTTCTCCGATCGCAACAAGCACGTCCTCGACTGTTACACTAGCGTCAGGCACACACCTGACTCCATGGCGGAGCGACACCGACGAAACCTCCATCTCAGCCCTCCACCACGAGGCAAAAAAATGTTACCTAGCAAAACTTTCCCTCAAATGCTAAAATATCATAAATAACCCTATAAGTTAATAAAAAAAATAATAATAATAATGTGTACAAAAGAAAACCGAGAATAGTAAAGAAACACAAACTACCCCCAGAAACGCTCCTCTCACCCGTGAGACGCTCACATTTCCCTAACTCCCAGCATGCACCGAGAGAGAGAGAGAGAGAGAGAGAGAGAGAGAGAGAGGGAGAGAGAGAGAGAGAGAGAGAGAGAGAGACGCGGGCGCGATCGAACTGTGTGTGTGTGTGTGTGTGTGCGTGTGTGAGAGAGAGAGAGAGGCGCGGGCGCAATCGAATTGTGTGTGTGTGTGTGTGCAGGGGCGCAGTAAAGGGGGGGGGTAAACGATGACGATTATCGGGGCCCATGACTAAGAGGGGGCCCAGAGAAGCCCCCAATAAAATTGTGGTGCTAAAAAAATATATTTGATAGTAAAACTAATTAACTTTAAATTATTCTATTTGGTGTTTCCTGGTGTCAAAAAATGTATTTGTTTAGGAAACACAAAAAGTCCCTCTCCCCCTCTCGATTATCTTAAAATGGTTCAGTCCGCCCAAATTGTATTCAGGCAACGTATTTTACGCTCTGATTGTGTGAGACGTAAGTTACACGCTAGGACAGATACGGCTTGAAGTCGTTCATTCTCGGATGCGGTGCCGCTAAGCGAAATGAGGTCTTGCGCACCGAACTTGTCACTTTTGCCGCGCTCGTGCGGACGCTATAAACTTTACTCCGTGTCAGCGCGCGCTCTGATCGGTAAAGGTGCACAGACCTCTCCCGAATCATCTCCAGCACTCAGCCTCCGCCTCCGTTTCCCTCGTAAGCTGATATTAGTATTTAAACATTCTCTATGATAATTTTTTTTAAATGACACAGTCTCTTTCTCTCAGTCTCATACACACACATTCTCTTTCTCTCACACATATGTAGGCTAGTTATAAACTCTTTAGACTTTTAATGATTAGTGCTTTATTTTTAAAGTTTGTGGTTAAGAATCGTGTAAAAAAATCGCTTATTTTGGGGATGGATTCCGGGAAATCTCCCTTATTTTCAATGTTGACAGCTATGGCGTACGCACGCTTTGCATAGTAGACAGTAAAAGAAAGGACGCTTTGTAGATAGATAGTTTCAGACAAAAAACTTAGTCTCAACACATTTGAGCTGACAAACAGCAGCATATTTACAACAGTCTGAAACAGGTGTAGGCTGAAGCTCTTGCTTATACCCTTTTTTGAAAAACTCTCATATTTAAAAAATAAAAGTAATTATCATTATAATCTTGACAAACAAATCTAAACAGAATACAATTTTTTTTATTTCCTATGCAATACAGTTGCACCATCCAAAATACAACAAAAACAGTTTGTTCATTTATCGCTCTTTAAATTGTTTCATATAGTTTCATTGCATTATTTTTAAATAATTTCTTTAACTTGCTAAGTGTCCCACGTTTTTTTAATTCCTCATCACAGCTGTTCCATAGATTTACACCTTTAACTGAAATACAATGGTATTTTGCATTGGTCCTCACTTGGTTCTTTTTGAATATACAAGTTCCCCTTAAGTCATGTTGGCATTCTCTTTCTGTGAACAACCCTTGGATACTTTCTGGCAATTGATGTTTTTTTGCTTTGTACATGATTTGTCATGTTTTAAGTTCTACTAATTCTTTAAACTTTAAAGCCTTTAATTCAATAAAAAGGGAGTTTGTTGGCTCCCTATTGGTGGTTTTCTTTACTATTCGTATGGCTCTCTTTTGAAGCATAAATATTGGGTCAGTGTTTGTTTTATATGTATTTCCCCATACTTCCACACAATAAGTAATGTATGGAAGCACAAGGGAACAATACAAAGTATATAATGATTTTTCATTTAAGAGATCTTTAACTATATACAATATTGCGATTGAATTAATATCTTGTTCAGATATATGGGGCTTCCAATTTAAATTGTCTATAATCACTCCAAGAAATGTAATAGCTGACACCCTTTCTATTTCAACTTCATTAATCATTAATTTTCCTATTGTATTCGATAAACGATTACCAAATACAATAAATTTTGTTTTCCTTATATTTAATGTTAGTTTATTCGAATCAAACCAATTTTTTAGCAGTACCATTTCTTTTTCCATTGTATCCAGAAGTTGTTTCAGATTGTCACCAAAACAAAATAAGTTTGTATCATCTGCAAATAATATAAATTTAATACTTTGGAAACCTCACATATATCATTAATGTATAACAGAAAAAGCAATGGGCCCAGCACAGAGCCTTGGGGAACCCCACATGTTACCTGCACCAATTGTGACTTGCAATTATCTATTTTGACATATTGATGCCTTTTCTCTAAGTAATTACTTATCCAAGACTGAGCTACCCCTCTTACTCCATATTTTTTCAGTTTCTCTAGTAATATGTCATGTTCGACAGTGTCAAATGCTTTTTTAAGATCTAAAAATACCCCAACTGTGCATTGTTTATTTTCTATTGCGTTAGATATTTTTTCCACAAAATCTATTAATGCATGTGAGGTTGTTCTATTAATTCTAAACCCATATTGTTGCTTGCTTAGTATATCGTATTTTATAACAAAATCATTTAATCTTATGTAAAATAAATTTTCCAATATTTTTGGAAAATTGTGAAAGCAAAGAAACGGGCCTATTGTTACGAATTTGCGTGGAAGCAAAGGCAGTAGGCGGATCTAAATGCAGCAGTAGACTTTAATTACAGATACAGACAAGATACTCGTGGTACGCACATTAAAACATACATTCAATAACTGACCACGAACAAAAGAGCAGACAGGATTTAAATACACAGACGGGATGAGGGAACAAGACACAGCTGGGGCAAATCAGAACACCGAGCGGGACCATACAACCTAACAAGACAACACACCTGAAACAAGGGACCTAATAATGACATGACTAGGATAACAGACTACAATTAACAAGGCACAAACTGAATAAAAGACCAAAGACAGAGAAACCACAAACCAGAAACATGACAAAATGAATAAACACCGTAACATTATCCCCCCCTTCCATAAGGCGCGACCCCGCGCCGAATGAACATCAAATAGGGGCGGGAGGGTGGGCGCCCTGGAGGCTGACGAGGGCGTGGCTTGCCCGGAACAGGAAGCCTCCAGGGCGGAGCAGGACGTGACGGCGGCCAGGGCGGAGCAGGATGAGGCGAAGGCCAGGGCGGAGCATGGCGTGGCAAAGGCCAGGGCGGAGCATGGCGTGGCAAAGGCCAGGGCGGAGCATGGCGTGGCAAAGGCCAGGGCGGAGCATGGCGTGGCAAAGGCTAGGGCGGAGCATGGCGTGGCAAAGGCCAGGGTGGAGCATGGCGTGGCAAAGGCCAGGGTGGAGCATGGCGTGGCAAAGGCCAGGGTGGAGCATGGCGTGGCAAAGGCCAGGGTGGAGCATGGCGTGGCAAAGGCCAGGGTGGAGCATGGCGTGGCAAAGGCCAGGGCGGAGCACGATGAGATGGTGGCCAGGTCGGAGCAGACTCAGACGAGGATGAGGACCATGTCGACGTCGTCTCCATGGCCCTCGCGGAGTACCCTCTGCCCCCCCCCCAAAAAATACCTGGGGAAATCCTCGGGAGGAACCTCCAGGTGGTAGATGGGTTCCGGGCAGGCCTCCCGGAGCTTGAAGGGCGCAGGCAGGACGAGGCGCAGAGGCGGGGCCGGCAGGGCGAGGCGCAGAGGCGGGGCCGGCAGGGCGAGGCGCAGAGGCGGGGCCGGCAGGGCGAGGAGTCTGGGAACGCCCTCCGTAGCCTGGCGAAGCAAACGAGTCCTCCTCCTCCTTCTGCGACGACGCTTCACTGGGCTTGATTCACTACTGGACGTACTTGACTCGCTTGACTCGGCTGACTCGGCACTTGATTCACTTGACTCGGCACTTGATTCACTTGACTCGGCACTTGATTCACTTGACTCGGCACTTGATTCACTTGACTCGGCACTTGATTCACTTGACTCGGCACTTGATTCACTTGACTCGGAACTTGACTCGGAACTTGACTCACTTGACTCGGAACTTGACTCACTTGACTCGGAACTTGACTCACTTGACTCGGAACTTGACTCACTTGACTCGGAACTTGACTTACTTGACTCGGAACTTGACTCACTTGACTCGGAACTTGACTCACTTGACTCGGAACTTGACTCACTTGACTCGGAACTTGACTCACTTGACTCGGAACTTGACTCACTTGACTCGGAACTTGACTCACTTGACTCGGAACTTGACTCACTTGACTCGGAACTTGACTCACTTGACTCGGAACTTGACTTGGAACTTGATTCACTTGACTCGGAACTTGATTCACTTGACTCGGAACTTGACTCGGAACTTGATTCACTTGACCCGGCGGCGCTTGACTCACTTGACTCGGCGGCGCTTGACTCACTTGACTCGGCGGCGCTTGACTCACTTGACTCGGCGGCACTTGACTCGGCGGCACTTGACTCGCTTGACTCGGGAAGCGCGGTCTCACTTGACTCGGCGGCACTTGACTCACTTGACTCGGGTTCGTCGAGGCTGAAGCGACGTGCGGGTTCGGAAGACAGAAGCTCAGCCTCAGGCATGTCGATCTCGGCAGGAAAAAGCTCAGGCATGTCGGTCTCGGCAGGAAGAAGCTCAGGCATGTCGTGGAAAGCGGGCTCGACTCGGTTCACGTGAAGCGCAGGCTCGTGGAGCGTGGTCTCGGCTAAGCAGCTGAAGTGAAGCGCGGGCGCGACCGGGCTGACGTTAAGCGCAGGCTCTCGCAGCTTCTCCTCCACGCCCACAGTAAACGGGGAACCGCTCCACAACAGGGCCAGGTCAACGTACCATTCTAAAGATCCGTGAGGACCAGGTTCGGGCATCAGAGACCGGAGTGGTTCCGATAATCCTCCGCGGAAGAAGATCTTCAAGCCGTGGGTGTTCATTTGCGCGAGATATGCCAGCTCGAGGAATTCTGCGACATAATCCTCGATGGCGCGATTCTCCTGGCGAAGACGGAGGATCTGGACATCAGGACTCCAGGTAGGCATGGCTGCTAGATCCTAGGGGGTCAGTTATTCTGTTACGAATTTGCGTGGAAGCAAAGGCAGTAGGCGGATCTAAATGCAGCAGTAGACTTTAATTACAGATACAGACAAGATACTCGTGGTACGCACATTAAAACATACATTCAATAACTGACCACGAACAAAAGAGCAGACAGGATTTAAATACACAGACGGGATGAGGGAACAAGACACAGCTGGGGCAAATCAGAACACCGAGCGGGACCATACAACCTAACAAGACAACACACCTGAAACAAGGGACCTAATAATGACATGACTAGGATAACAGACTACAATTAACAAGGCACAAACTGAATAAAAGACCAAAGACAGAGAAACCACAAACCAGAAACATGACAAAATGAATAAACACCGTAACACCTATAGTTTGAAAAGGTATGTCTATCTCCAGTTTTATATATGGGTATAACTTTAGCTATTTTAATTTTTTTTAGGAGATATGCCATTTTGAAGAGACAAATTGCATATATGTACCAGGGGTTTCTCAACACACTCGATAATATGTTTTACTACAGACATATCCATGTCATTCCAGTCAGTTGACTTCTTATTTTTAAATGATCTGACAATATCAATTATTTATTTTCCATCTGTTCCTCTTATAAAAATTGATTGCTTATTTACACTACCCGTTTCTCTTTCCGTTCTACTTTTCTTATCAATTCCTACAATCTCCCCAGCCAGACTTCATGTACATGAGGCCCCAGGTCTCTACGGTAGCATTTTTCGACAAGTTAGCACGTTTCGACAGGGTGCAGCGGGTGCACGGCTTTGTATTACAGAGGACAAATTACGGGTGAGGATATGGAGTTCAATTGTCTGATTGACTTAAATATATGAGAATGATAGTCAAAATACCATAAAAGCGCATGATTTTATGTAAATTAATATGAAAAAAGTCTCAGCTGTGTTGGGGGCCCTGTCAAGATTCTTTTCATGGGGCCCAAAATCCTTAGCAGCGCCCCTGTGTGTGTGTGTGAGAGAGAAAGAGAGAGGCGCGGGCGCGATCGAACTGTGTGTGTGTGT
Organism: Siphateles boraxobius; assembly: GCF_051911475.1. Classification (NCBI taxonomy): domain Eukaryota; kingdom Metazoa; phylum Chordata; class Actinopteri; order Cypriniformes; family Leuciscidae; genus Siphateles; species Siphateles boraxobius. The sequence continues at coordinate 13,007,894 of NW_027509141.1, read as the reverse complement.
GTGTGTGCGTAATACATGTAATAAATAAATAAAAGTGCGTATAAATATAATTTTGGACACAAGAGGGCAGTATAGCCCTATTTATGATTTTGTGTTTAAACTATCACTGGAAGAGACCACCCCACGCCTCCCACCTTTCCTTCTCCCCCTCCCTACACAGACACACACACACACACACACACACACACACACAGAGAAGGGCAGGGAACACTCTCTCTGTCAGAGAGAGGAAGGGGAAAATTCTCAGAATCCACATTCAAACCACAATATCTGACTTTCTGTTGGTCGGAACTAATAACTGTAAATTAGAAAGTTGTTTGGCTTGAAGAGAACAATATACACGCCAAGTTTTGTAACTGTAGGTAAAACTAACTGAGTTATAACACACTTTATGTGTCCTTTTTTAGTCATAAATTCATTTCCTCGCCACGGCCAAACCGTTCGAGATATCAAAAATCCGCTGGCAATTTATCATCCTCGATGTCTTGACTTCATGCTGACAGAGTTTCGTGGTGTTTGGATTAATTCTCTAGGAGAAGTAAATAAAAAATAAAAGCATGCATTTTCCAAACAACACATAATAGCTGACTTCCTGTTGAGCTGTCGTTAAACTTAGAGAACGAAAGTTGTTCGGCCCGATGAGATCTAAATATGTACCGAGTTTCATATTATTACATGCAAGCATGTTTGATATATGGACAAGTGTTCGAATCCCATTCCAGGGGGCGCTGTCGAGCCCCCCCTGCCACGCCCAGGTACCAGCTTCAGCCCGGCCCTGATGGCCGCGGGCTCTGACCTGTGTGCAAAGTTTCAAGAGTTTTCGAGCACGTTAAGGGCCCCAAAACCTTGAAAAACATAAATTGAAGCATTTTCACTCAGCAGACAAATCCCCCTCCCCCCAAACACACGGAGAGACGTAGGGTCAGAGAGAGAGGAAGAGAAAATTCTCCAAAACATCCACATTCAAACCAAAATATCTGACTTCCTGTTGGTCTGATCTAATAACTGTAAATTAGAAAGTTGTCCAGCTCGATATGAACAATATACATACTGAGTTTTAAGATTGTAGATAAAAGTATAGACCTAACTCCCCCTCTTTTGTCAAAAGGTGGCGCTACTGAGCCCCTACACCACGCCAGTTTCTGAAACTTTGCACATGTCTACTGGCTAATAAATGTGATGTGTCTGTCGAGTTTCATGCAATTTAAAGTATGCTAAGAGTCTCAAAAGCATCAAAAAAGAATCTTAAAGTTTGATGCGTTACCACGGCAACAGTATCAATAATCCTTTCACAGGTCTACATCTGCCGTGTGTTTACATTATACACATAAAGTTTTAAGCAAATCGGGTAAAAATAAGAGGGTGATTTAAACGCATTTTGAAAGTCACACACTTCCTGCTGCCAGTTGGTGGCGCTATAACTTTGACTCACAATAGTCACATCCATGTGATCGGCCTCTTACAGCGAACACACTGCTGAAGTTTCATCAAGATCAGTCAATGTATGCAGAAGTTATAACACACTTCCTGTTTCCATTATTCGCCATAAATTCGTTTCCTCGCCACAGCCAAACCGTTCGAGATATCAAAAATCCCCTGGCAATTTTTCATCCTCAATGTCCTGACTTCATGCACACCGAGTTTGGTGACGATCGGGTGAATTCCCTAGGAGAAGTGTTTCAAATTCCTGAGCATGAGTTTCCAAACAACCTATAATAGCCGACTTCCTGTTGGGCTGGCGTAAAGAGTAAGAGTACGAAGGATATATGAACCAATGAGATCTATATGTGTACCAAGTTTCGTATTATTACATGCAAGCGTGTTTGATTTATGGACCAAGATTTTTTACCACTTCCAGGGGGCGCTGTCGAGCCCCCCTGCAACGCCCGGGTACCAGCTACAGCCCGGCCCTGATGGCCGCGGGTTCTGACCCGTGTGCAAATTTTAAAGAGTTTTCGAGCACGTTAAGGGCCCCAAAAGTGCCCAAAAGTTAGTAAAATAATAATAATAATAATAATAATAATAAATATAGCTGCGAGCAGCGATTGCGGGCCCAAGCCGGTGGCACCGCCACCCCGGTGCCTTAACCTAAAGGCACCGGGCAGGCGGTGCCGCCAGCTTTGGCCCTTCATCGCTGCTCACAGCTATATATATATATATATATATATATATATTTATAAACAAGCCGCCACAAACTGTGCCTTTAGGGTTATTGTGCACGACGTGCAAACACATCGAGGGCACATATCAACCACAAAGTATGCGTAAGCAACCTTCTGAAACCTAAAATGAAAAATGAGACAGCCTACGGTCTCATGGATTTAACGGACACATGAAATAAGTACAGAAGACCGAAAATTCATATGAAGTGTGCCATTTGGGGACAGGGCCTATGATCGTGAACCACAATAGCCACATATATGAGATCATTTAAATTTACAGTAATTTTTAGGTCAATATGTTTTGCAGCACTTAAATGTGTAAATCCAGAAGCCCAGTATTTATCTGGAGGTCTTTGTCCTTTGCCTGTCAACCTGGTTTGTCTCTGCCTTTTCTGTTCTGTCCTGTTTGCCATTGTTCACCCTGCTTGTCTTGACCATTATTAATAAAAGAGCTGCAAATGGATTCTCCTGGCCTGACCCTGCCTCGATACAACACATATGCTGCATCTGCTCGCTATCTGCCGATCGGCTCTGGTAGTTCCGCTTCAGCACTGATGATGTTGTGGGAATAGTGCGCTCTGGTTGGTCTGGATTATTCTAGAATTTTTACTTTATACAGAAATAAGTTATTTATAATTCAGATGATATATATATATATATATATATATATATATATATATATATATATATATTTATATAAAGACAGAGAATATTACCTGCCTTACCTGATTA